>NW_028227307.1:745114-767614 GCF_978045245.1 Mus caroli | reverse complement strand
AAAAGCCTGTGAAAATTTGGGCTAGTTGCCGAATCTCCTCTGCACCTTGCTGGCTGCATGAGTTTCGACCCCAGATATCTGGTATATGTGCTTTTTATGTGCTTTCTTGTCATTGCTGTATTAAATCTTACTCTCTATACATCTTAAGTTCGGTTTCAGTGTCTTCTTGGGTGCGCGGCTGTCCCGAGGCTTGAGTAAGTGCCTCCCTTTGGGAGTTTTGGAGTCTTTCAATTTGACTTTAGTGTTGTGAAAAAATTGCCCAACTGCAGTTTCCTGCCAGGCATCAACTATACACAAACTGATTGTATGCAGGTCTAAACTGTCCATAAAGACAAACATAGCTAGATAACTCTGTCTAAGTTTTGTATGAAGTATTATCACAATTATAGGATGATTACTCTTGTAATAATCTTAATTAACAATATATGGGTGAGTAGAAAATCTTAAATTTGCAATCAAACTGCAAGCTGTAGTCAATGGAACACTGGCAGTTTTAACCATAATTTTCAAGTCTCTTTTGCAACGTTAGAATAATATCTACAAACTTGGGAAAGCAAAACCCACGTTTAAAACAATTTATAATCTTTAAAATCAATAATATTAGAAGCATTACTATCATATTACAAAGTTTGTCTGCCAATTAATACCTATGAATATATGTAAGCTTTACTGCTTTAATAAAGAGGCATTGCTTTAAACCTTATCTTAAATTTTAGTTTTTAGAATAGAAACCACATTCATTAATATTTAAACTAGAAATATCTTTTTTTTTTTTTTTTTTTGGTTTTTCGAGACAGGGTTTCTCTGTGTAGCCCTGGCTGTCCTGGCACTCACTTTGTAGACCAGGCTGGCCTCGAACTCAGAAATCCGCCTGCCTCTGCCTCCCGAGTGTTGGGATTAAAGGCATGCGCCACCACGCCCGGCTTAAACTAGAAATATCTTTAGAGACCCTGTCTCTTGGTCTTCCTTATGTCACATGTTAGAAGAACTCTGAAGTTGAGTTATGAAATTTAAGACTATCTGTAGCAATGTAACAATTTTTAATCTTAACTAACAACTTTTGAGCTGATTGTGAAAACACACAGAACACATTTCCAATAAAAAAGCACCAAATGAAGCAGTTACTTTAGACCAATCAGAGAATATTAATTTTTGTAGCTACAATCATAGAATAAAGGGCACTTTATAATTTGTCATATTCATTAATCACGAACCATTTATCAGCTTTTTTACCCTGAAACTAAGAGATTGTAGACTCGCCCTTTTTTTCTAAAACGAACAGTTTTCCAGCAGGGACTCTCTTGCCATATGACTAATTCCTGGTTGTGGCACGTGGCAGCTCTTGGCTTTGCACATAAAATTTTTTATACCATCTTTATTATCCAACATAAAACATAGAACATTCATTAATACAGACTGGACACAAACATACATGAATTGAACCTGAGAACAGATTGGTGCACCAGACATTAGACAACAAACAAAAGGGGCCAGAGTACTTTTGTTATAAGACCCAGAGAGAACAAAGCATGGCACTCCTGAAATTAACTGTGCTTTTTAGGACATTTTCCTCCCTCCTCATGATGCAGTTTTATTTTTTATTTTTTTTGGACTGTGGTTTTTCCACCTGATCATTAATTTCCTTTTTAATAAATCCTTTCTTTTCTAATGCCTAAAAATGTAGCTTCTGGGAGCTATGTCTAATTGCCTAACAGTTCCTAGTCCCTGATAAACTTCACTGCTGAAACTAAGTGAATTAGCATTTGGGTTAATCCTGTTTCAACTTAGCCCATACCAACCTTCTCCGGTATGAATTTCCTTTAATTATTTTCTTCTTTTATGGAGATCCAAACCAGCAGTGCTTCTTCCAAATGTCCCCTGCCATTTCTCAGTCCTGTGTTTGTTCACCAAATGTTGTCTCCACCCACATGACCATATGTGTGGGTTCTAGGCTGGAAAGGCACCTTAATAACCTGGAAGAGAAGAAGGGCTAGAGAGTATGAGATAAAAATGGACCTAAGACAGTCATCCTGATTAAAGCTCAATTTTACTATTCTGCACGCAGTTATGGAGAAGGGGAAGGGGGCCCAATTCCAGCCAAATAATAATCTTGGGGTCCAGTAGCAGGGTGACCACGTGACAGCTTTGGAAGAGCAAATCAGCAAGCTCCAGCAGTGGGCTAGGCAGAACAATTGAGCAGCACACTCCACCACTGAGCATGCAGGTTTCAGGCTTGGGGACAGGAGACTACAGTTGTTGTTTTGTACTTGATTTTTTTCTAAAAAAACATTAAAGGTTTTATATTTGTGATTTGATTATTTGGGATTGCCTGGCAAAGTTGGTCCATGACTTTAATCCCATCAATTCGGAGACAAATTTTTTAAAGTAGAGTTCAGCAAGGTCTCCACAGGGAGGTAGAAGACAGCCATTGATACACAGAGAAACGCAGTCTCCAAAACTCAAAGACAGAGAGACAGAGAGAGACAGAGAGAGACAGAGAGAGACAGAGAGAGAGAGGAGAGAGAGAGGAAGGGAGGGAGGGACAAAGAGAGTGAGAGAGAGAGAGAGAAAGAGAGAGAGAGAGAGAAACAAAAATCCAAAAAAAGAAAGAAGAAAGAAAGAAAGGAGGGAGGAAGGGAGGGAGGAAATGAGGGAGGGATGGAGGGAGGGAGAGAGGGAAGGAAGTAAGAAAGAAAGAAAGAAAGAAAAGAAACAAAGAAAGAAAGAAACAAAGAAAGAAAGAAACAAAGAAAGAAAGAAACAAAGAAAGAAAGGAATAGATTAAGTAAGAAATTTACTGTATGGAATTCTTTTGGGTTCTTTCGTATTTTTTTATGAATATTAGAATTTTTTGAAAACGTTTTTAGAGATCTTAGACGACTGTTTTATAGTTTTTATTTTTTGGATTTTTTTTTTATTTTAGTTTATATTTAGTGTCTTTTAATAGGTTTTAGAGTGTTTTTTTTTTTACGGTTATATTTTAAGGTTTTACTATTTTGTATGAGTGTGTATGTGTGTGTTTGTGTGTGTCTGTCTGTCTGTCTGACTGACTGTCTGTCTGCCTGTCTGTCTGTTTGTCAGTTCTTGAGTATTTTTCAAAAATTTATGGTTTTATTTTTTAATATATAAATTTATTTTTGCCAGTGTGTGGTGACCCATCCGTTTTATCCCAGAACTGTATAGGCAGAGGTCTTGGATTTCTGAGTTAATGGTCAGACTATTCTGCATGGTGAGTTTCAGGATAGACAGGAATACAAAGAGAATTTTTTAAGGGGGGGGTTTAGAATCATTTTTAGATTCTTGAATATATAAATATGAATAGAAACATAAACATAACATAAACGTAAATAAATAAATATATATAATTTTAGTTTTTTATGAGTTTTGTAGTTTTTTTTTTTTCGCGTTTTAGAGATTTTTGGCGTTAAGAATTTTAGTGTATGTATACTAATTTTTTCTTTGTTTATTAAGAATTTAGGATTTTTTTCTTGATTTTCATTCTTATTGGGCTTTATTTCATTTTCTTAACGTTTTCCTATTTTGTGTGTTTGTGTTCTTGAATGTTTTTACAAAATATTTATGTTTATATTTTTTGGGTTTAAATGTTTTATTTTGCCAGGCAGTGGTGATCCATGCTTTCAATCCCACACTTGGTTAGGCAGAGGCAGGTAGATTTCTGATTTCTAGGGCAGCCTGGACTACAGAGTGATTTCCATGTTGCCAGGGTATATACATATTTTTTTTTTAATGATTTTAGTGTATTTACGGATTTGGGATTTCATTTAGGCTTTATTTTACTTTATTTTGTTACCATTTTAATGTATTTCTTTGGGTTTGGTCCTTGTCTTTTTTCAGGCTTCTAGTGTATTTTTAGTGTTTTTTCTTTTTCTTTTTAATGATTTTAGTGTATTTTTGGGTTTGGGGTTTAATTTAGGTTTGATTTTACTTGACTTTTGTAGCATTTTACTGTATTGCTTAGGGTTTTGTTTTTGGTGGTGTTGTTTTTGTACTTGATTTTTTCTAAAACATTTAGGGGGTTATATTTGAGATTTCCTAGTTTTGGGTTTGCCAGGCAATGTTGACCCATTTCTTTAATCTCAGTAATTGGGAGACAGAGTGAGGTTTTTGTTTTGTTTTGTTTTGTTTTTTTTTGTTTTGTTTTGTTTTGTTTTGTTTTGTTTTGTTTTTTAATTAGCATTCTTTGGGGCCTCCACATGGAGCTGGAATTCAACCAGAGATACACAAAGAAACTCAAGAAAGAGAGAGAGACAGAGAGAGAGAGACAGAGAGAGAGACAGAGAGAGAGAGACAGAGAGAGACATAGAGAGACACAGAGAGAGACAGAGAGAGACAGAGAGAGACAGAGAGACAGAGAAACAGTGAGACAGAGAGACAGAGACAGAGAGAGACAGAGAGAGAAAGAGAGACAGGGAGATAGACAGACAGTGAGAGAGAAATTTAGGAAGAAACAAAAAAACAAAGACAAAAAGAAAGAAGAAAGAAAAAAGAAAGAAAGAAAGAAAGAAAGAAAGAAAGAAAGAAAGAAAGAAAGAAAAAGATAGAAGGGAGGAAGGAAAGAAGGAAGATAGAGTGAAATATAAAAATGAAGAAAGTAAGAAAGAAAGAAAGAAAGAAAGAAAGAAAGAAAGAAAGAAACAAACAAACAAACAAACAAACAAACAAACAAACTAACTAACAAACTAACAAACAAACAAACAAACAAAGAGAAAGAAAAAAGAAAAACGAAAAATAAATGAAAGAAATACTGTACATAAGGAAGTTACTCTATGGAAATTTTTGGAATTTTGAAAGCCTTTTAAGGGTTTTTAGAAGGGTCTTTTATTTATTTATTTTTTTGTATGAATAGTGTCTTTTAAGATTATGGAGGGTTTTTTTTGGATTTACTGTTATATTTTAGTGTTTTAGTCCGTGTTTGTGTATGTGTGTGTGTGTTCATAAGTATTTTTATAAATTTTAAGTTTTTATTTTCTAGATTAAAAATTTTAGGGTTTCCAGTTTGAGGTATCCCATGCCTTTTATTCAAGAACTTTAGAGGCAGAGGTCTTGGATTTCTGAGTTCATTGTCAGGCTAGTCTCGTGTAAGTTCCAGGACAGCCAGGAATACATAGAAAAACCCTGTCTACATAAAATCAAAGAAAAAAATATAAGGAAAAAATAAGGAATATTTTGCATTCTTAAATATGTATATATATATATATATATATTTATACTTTTAAGAATTTTAGAATTTTTTTATGGGTTTTATAAGATTTTTAGAATAGTGTTTTAGAGATTTTTGGTTTTAAGTGTTTTAGTATATTTTTATAGTTTTTTTTTCTTTGTTTATTATGAATTTTAACATGTTTTCTTGAATTTCGGTTCTTATTAGGGTTTAGTTAATTTTTTTTTTAATGTTTTACTGGTTTATTTGATTGTGTGTGTGTTGTGTGTGTGATTTTAAATATTTGCTTAAAAATTTTTAGGATTATTATTTGGGGATTTAAGAGTTTTAGTGTTGCCAGGCAGTGATGATCCATGCCTTCAATCCCACATTTGGTAGGCAGAGGAAGGTGGATTTCCTAATTGAAGGCCAGCCTCATGTAAAGAGTGATTTCTAGGCCCTCCAGGGTATACACAGGGAATCCCAATCTCCAAAATACAAGCAAGAAAGAGACATAGAAAGAAAAAAAGAAAGAAAGAAAGAAAGAAAGAAAGAAAGAAAGAAAGAAAGAAAGAAAGAAAGAAAGAAAGTAAGAAGGAAGGAAGGAAGGAAGGAAGGAAGGAAGGAAGGAAGGAAAGAAAGAAAGAAAGAAAGAAAGAAAGAAAGAAAGAAAGAAAGAAAGAAAGAAAGAAAGAAAGGGAGAAAGAAAGAGACAGAGATAAAAACATCAGGAAAAAGACAGCATTTATAAAATATACAAAATTAATTAAAAATATATGAAAAAAGTAAACAAATGTTTTAGGGATATTTCAGCTTCATGTGTATTCTTTTTAGATTTCTATGGTATTTTAAATCAATTTGTAGAGTTTTTAGAATAGTGATTTAGAGTTTCTTGTTTTTCAGGCTTCTAATGTATTTTTAGTGTTTTTTTTTTTTTAATGATTTTAGTGCATTTAAATATTTGGGTTTTAATTTAAGCTTTAATTGACTTCAGCCTTTTCCTGGGTGATCAAATAAAATGCATGGGAGTATTTCGAAATATTTATATGTGTTGAGAAATTGAGAGAAAGTAATACAAAAAGAAACAAAGAAATAAATAGAAAAAAAGATGGAGAGAGTGAGAGAGAGTGATAGGAAGGAAGGAAGGAAGAAAGGAAGGAAGGAAGGAAGGAAGGAAGGAAGGAAGGAAGGAAGGAGGAAGGAAGAGGAAGAAAGGAAGGAAGAGGAAGAAAGGGAGAGTGAGGAAAAGATGGAAAAATAGAAAAAAAAACAAATAAAGAAAAGAAAGAAAGAAAGAAAGAGAGAAAGAAAGGAAGAAAGAAAGGAAGAAAGAAAGACAGAATTTATAAAATAAATATGTAATTATTCATACATAAGTAGATATATAAATAACTGTATAAATAAATAAATAAATAAATAAATAAATAAATAAATAAATAAATAAATAAATAAAATATCTTAGGCATATTTCGGCTTCTTGAGTATTATTTTCAGATTTCTAGGGTATTTCAAAAGTTTTGTACAGACTTTACTATAGTGATTTAGAGTTTCTTGGTTTTAGGGCTTCTAATGTATTTTTTTGTTGTTCTATTTTGTTTTGATTGTTATTTTTTAAGATGTTAGTGTATTTTAGGGTTTCAGTTTTAATTTATGCCTTAACTGACTTCATTTTTGAAGGATTTTATGGTATTATTATGTTTTGTTGTTGTTGTTTTAATTTTTGTTGTTCTCTTTTTTCCAAAAAAAAATTTAGGGTTTTATATTTGGGGTTTAATTGTTTTGGTTTTGCCAGGCAGTGTTGACCATGCCTTTAATTCCTACTATTGAGAGGTAGATGTAAATGATTTTTTTTTTTAACTTAGAGTTCAGCATGGTCTCTACAGTAAGCTGGAGAACAGTAAGAGATACACAGAAAAACTCAATCAAAAAAATAAAAAAAAAAACCTAGGGAGAGAGGGAGAGAGAGACAGAGAGAGAGAGTCATACAGATCAAGAGAGAGAGAGAGAGAGAGAGAGAGAGAGAGAGAGAGAGAGAGAGAGAGAGAGAGTTAGAAAGAAAAACAAACAAACAAGAAAGAAAAAAAAGAAAGACAGGGAGTTAGAGAGGAAGGAAAGAAGAAAAAAAGGAAGGAAGAAAGGAAGGAAGGAAGGAAGGAAGGAAGGAAGGAAGGAAGGAAGGAAGGGACGGATGAAAGGAAGGAAGGAAGGAAGGGAGGGAGGGAGGGAGGAAGAATAAGGTTAGGACGGAAAGGGGAGACAAAGAAAGGAAGAAAGAAAGGAAGAAAGGAAGGAAGAAAGGAAGAAAGAAAGAAACAAACAAAGAAACAAAGAAACAAAGAAACAAAGAAACAAAGAAACAAAGAGAGAAGGAAAGAAAGAAAAAGAAAGAAAGAAAAAAAGAAAGAAAGAAAGAGAGGAAGAAAAAAAGAGATGAAGAAGAGAAAGAGAGGAAGAAAAAAGAGAGAAAGAGACATAGATTAAAAACATAGCTAAAAAGACAGAATTTATAAAATATACAAAATTAATTAAAAATATATGAACAAAAAAATAAACAAATGTTTTAGGGATATTTATAAATAAAATATCTTAGGCATATTTCGGCTTCTTGAGTATTCTTTTCAGATTTCTAGGGTATTTCAAAAGTTTTGTACAGACTTTAGTATAGTGATTTAGAGTTTCTTGGTTTTAGGGCTTCTAATGTATTTTTTTGTTGTTCTATTTTGTTTTGTTTGTTATTTTTTAAGATGTTAGTGTATTTTAGGGTTTCAGTTTTAATTTATGCTTTAACTGACTTCATTTTTTGAAGGAATTCATGTTATTATTATGGTTTTGTTGTTGTTGTTTTAATTTTTGTTGTTCTCTTTTTTCAAAAAAAAAAAAAATTTAGGGTTTTATATTTGGGGTTTAATTGTTTTGGTTTTGCCAGGCATTGTTGACCATGCCTTTAATTCCTACTATTGAGAGGTAGATGTAAGTGATTTTTTTTTTTTTTTTTTTACATAGAGTTCAGCATGGTCTCTACAGTAAGATGGAGGACAGTAAGAGATACACAGAAAAACTCAATCAAAAAAATAAAATAAATAAAAAAAAAACCCTAGGGAGAGAGGGAGAGAGAAAGTTAGAAAGAAAAAACAAACAAACAAGAAAGAAAAAAAAAAGAAAGACAGGAAGTTAGAGTGGAAGGAAGGAAGGAAGGAAGGAAGGAAGGGAGGGAGGGAGGGAGGGAGGGAGGGAGGGAGGGAGGGAGGGAGGGAGGGAGGGAGGAAGAATAAAGTTAGGACGGAAAGGGGAGACAAAGAAAGAAAGAAAGAAAGAAAGAAAGAAAGAAAGGAAGGAAGGAAGGAAGGAAGGAAGAAAGAAAGAAAGAAAGAAAGAAAGAAAGAAAGAAAGAAAGAAAGAAAGAAAGAAAGAAAGAAAGAAAGGAACAAAGAAACAAAGAAAAAGGTAAGAAAGAAAGAAAAGGAAATAAAGAAAGAAATAAAGAATGAGGAAGAAAAAAGAGAGAAAGAGAGAGAGGAAGAAAGAAAGAGAAAGAGACATAGATTAAAAACATAGCTAAAAAGACAAAATTTATAAAATATACAAAATTAATTAAAAATGTACAAAAACACAAACGAACGTTTTAGCGATATTTTGGCTTCATGTATATTCTTTTTAGATTTCTATGGTATTTTAAAAGGTTTTGTAGGTTTTGTAGAGTTTTTAGAAAAGTGATTTAGAGTTTCTTTTTTTTTTCAGGGTTCTATTGTATTTTTAGTGTTTTTTTATGATTTTAGTGCATTTAAGTGTTTGGGTTTTAATTTAAGCTTTAATTGACTTCAGCCTTTTCCTGGGTGATCAGATAAAATGCATGGTATTATTTCGAAGGAAGAAAGGAAGAAAGGAAGGAAGGAAGGAAGGAAGGAAGGAAGGAAGGAAGGAAGGAAGGAAGAAAGGAAGGAAAGAAGGAAGGATGAAGGAAGGAAGGAAAGAAGGAAGAGAGGAAGGAAGGGAGAGTGAGGAAAAGATAGAAAAATAAAAAAAAACAAATAAAGACAAGAAATAAAGAAAGAGGGAGACAAAGAGATAAAGTAAGAAAGGAAGGAGGAAAGCAAAGAAAGAAAGAAAAAATCAAGAAAGATAGAATTTATAAAATAAATATGTAATTATTCATAAATAAATAGATAAATAAATAAATAAATAAATAAATAATTATCTTAGGCATATTTCGGCTTCTTGTGTATTCTTTTATGATTTCTAGGGTATTTCAAATGTTTTGTAGAGACTTTAGTATAGTGATTTAGATTTTTTTGGTTTTTGGGCTTCTAATATATTTCTTTGTTGTTTTTCTATTTTGTTTTGTTTGTTTTTTTTTTTAAATGATGTTAGAATATTTTTGGGTTTCAGTTTTAATTTATGCTTTAACTGACTTCATTTTTTGAAGGATTTTACGGTATTTCTTATGGTTTTGTTGTTGTAATTTTCGTATACTCTTTTTTCCAAAAAGAAAAAAAATTAGGATTTTATATTTGGGGTTTAATTGTTTTGGTTTTGCTAGGCAGTGTTGACCATGACTTTAATTCCAAATATTGAGAGGCAGATGTAAGTGATTTTTTTTCCTTAGAGTTCAGCATAGACTGTACAGTTAGTTGGAGAACAGTAAGAGATACACAGAAAACCCCAGTTTAAAAAACTCAAAAAAAAAAAAAAACCGAGGGAGACAGGGAGAGAGACACAGAGAGAGAGACACACACACAGAGGTCGAGAGAGAGAGAGAAAGAGAGAGAGAGAAAGAAAAAAAATAAACAATGAAAGAAAAAGAAAAAAGAAAGAGAGGGAGATAGAGAGGAAGGAAGGAAGACAGGAAGGAAAGAAGGAAGGTAGGAAGGATGGATGAAAAAAAGGAAGGATGGAAAGAAGGAGAAAGTTAGGATGGAAGAGAGAGAAAGAAAGAAAGAAAGAAAGAAAGAAAGAAAGAAAGAAAGAAAGAAAGAAAGAAAGAAAGAAAGAAACTCAGGAAGGAAGGAAGGAAGGAAGGAAGGAAGGAAGGAAGGAAGGAAGGAAGGAAGGAAGGAAGGAAGGAATGAAGGAAGGAAGGAAGGAAGGAAGGGAAAAACAGAAAGAGACAGATAAAAACATAGTTAAAAAGACAGAATTCATAAAATATACAAAATTAATTAAAAATCAATGAACAAACAAACAAAAAATGTTTTAGGGATATTTTGTCTTCATGTGTATTCTTTTTAGATTTCTATGGTATTTAAAAAAAAATTGTTGCGTTCTTAGAAAAGCGATTTAGAGTTTCTTTTTTTTTTTCAGGCTTCTATTGTATTTTTAATTTTTTTTTCTTTTTATTGTGTTTAGTGTATTTAAATGTTTGGGTTTTAATTTAAGCTTTTATTGACTTCAGCCTTTTACAGGGTGATCAGATGAAATGCATTGGATTATTTCAAAATATTTATATCTGTTGAGAAATTGAGAGAAAGTAATAAAAAAGGAACAAACAAACAAAGAAAAAAAAAAGACGGAGAAAGTGAGAGAGTGTGATAGGAAGGAAGGAAGGAAGGAAGGAAGGAAGGAAGGAAGGAAGGAAGGAAGGAAGGAACGAAGGAAGGAAGGAAGGAAGGAAGGAAGAAAGAAAGAGAGAAAGAGAGAAAGAAAGAAAAAACAAAGAAAGGAAAAAAGATAGAAAAAAGGAAGAAAGATAGAAAGACAGAATGTAAAAAATAAATAAGTAATTATAAATAAATAAATAAATAAATAAATAAACAAATAAACAAACAAACAAACAAACAAACATTTCGGATTCTTGTGTATTCTTTTCTGATTTCTAGGGTATTTCAAAGTTTTGTAGAGTCTTTAGTGATTTAGAGTTTCTTGGATTTCAAGCTTGTAGTGTACTTTTATTGTCTTTTATTATTATTTTTTAATGTTGTTAGTGTATTTTAGTGTTTCAGTTTAAATGAATACTTTAACTTTTTTACCATTTTAGTATATTTATTATTGTTTTGTTGTTGTTCTAATTCTTGTTGTAATTTTTGTTGTTTCTTTTTTTCCAAAAATATTAGGGTTTTATAATTATGTTTTCATTGTTTTGGTTTTGCCAGTCAGTGTTGACCATGCCTTTAATTCCAGCTATTGAGAGGCAGATGTAAGTGATTTTTTTTTTTTATTTAGAGTTCAGCATGATATCTACAGGAATCTGGAGGACAGTAAGAGATACACAGAAAATCTAATCTAAAAAACTCAAAAAAAAATAAACAGAGGAAGTGAGAGAAAGGAGAGAGAGAGAGAGAGAAAGTAATACACACACACACTCTCTCTCACACACACACTCATAGAAACAAAAAAAAAAAACAAGGAATGAAAAAGAAAAAAGAAAGAGAGGGAGAGAGAAAGGAAGGCAGGATGGTAGGAAGGAAGGAAGGAAGGAAGGAAGGAAGGAAAGAAGGAAGGAAGGAAGGAAGGGACGAAGGAAGGAAGGAAGGAACGAAGGAACGAAGGAAGGAACAAAGGAAGGAAGAAAGAATAGAAGAGAGAGAGAAAGAAAGAAAGAAAAAAAAAAGAGAGAAAAAGAGAGAGAGAGATAGGAAGGGATAAAGATAGTAAGATTCAGAAATAGAAATTTAGGGAGAAAGAGATAATTTAAAAAATATACAAAATTTATTTAAAATAAATAAATGAAAGAATGAATGAATAAACAAACAAATAAATAAACAAACAAACAAATAAGTAAATAAATATGCAAGCAATCATTTTAGGGATATTTCGGATTCATGTGTATTCATTTTAGATTCCTATGGTATTTTAAAAGAATTTGTAGAATTTTTAGAAAAGTGATTTAGAGTTTCTTCTTTTTCAAGCTTCTATTGCATTTTTAGTGTTTTCTATATTTTTTTAAAAAATGATTTTATTGTATTTAAGTGTTTGATATTTAATTTAAGCTTTAACTGACTTCAGCCTTGTCCTGGTGATCAGATAGGATGCATGCGATCATATAGTTATATTTATATCTGTTGAGAGATTTAGAGAAAGTAATACAGAAAGAAACAAAGAAATAAAGAAATGAATGAAAGAGGAAGAGAGTGAGAGTGAGAGGAAGGAAGGAAAGAAGGAAGGAAGGAAGGATTGAAGCAATGATGAAGGAAGAAAGAAAGAAGGAAGGAATGAGAGGAGAGTGAGAAAATGATAGAAAAAAAGAAAAAAACAAAGACAAAAAATAAAGAGAGACAGAGAGATAAATTTAGGATGGAAGGAGGAAAGGGAAACAAAGAAATAAAGAAAGAAAGAGAGAAAGAAAGATAGAGAGAAAGAAAGAAAGAAAGAAAGAAAGAAAGAAAGAAAGAAAGAGGAAAGAAAGGAAGGAAGAAAGAAAGATAGAAAGAAAAGAAGAAAGATAGAAAGACAGAATGTATAAAATAAATAAGTAATTATAAATAAATAAATACATAGATAGATAGATAGATAGATAGATAGATAGATAGATAGATAGATAGATAGATAAATATTTTAGGCATATTTCGGATACTTGTGTACACTTTTCTGATTTCTAGGGTATTTCAAAATCTTGTAGAGTCTTTAGTGATTTAGAGTTTCTTGGATTTCAAGCTTGTTGTGTACTTTTATTGTTTTTCATTATTATTTTTTAATGATGTTAGTGTATTTTAGTGTTTCAGTTTTAATGAATACTTTAATTAACTTTTTTTTACCATTTTAGTATATTTATTATGGTTTTGTTGTTCTAATTCTTGTTTTAATTTTTGTTCTTTCTTTCCAAAAATATTAGGGTTTTATATTTGTGTTTTCATTGTTTTGGTTTTGCCAGTCAGTGTTGACCATGCCTTTAATTCCAGCTATTGAGAGGCAGATGTAAGTGATTTTTTTTTTTTTTTTTTGTTATTTAGAGTTCAGCATGATCTCTACAGGAATCTGGAGGACAGTAAGAGATACACAGAAAATCCCAATCTAAAAACTCAAAAAATAAATAAATAAATAAACAGAGGAAGTGAGAGAGAGGAGAAATTTTTTAGTTGGCAGCTAGCTTGGTCTTCTGAATAAATTCCAGAACAGTGAGGGATACACAGAGAAACCCACTCTCCAAGAAATTACAAATAGATCAATGAAAGAAACAGAGGAAGAGAGAGAAAGAGAGACAGAGACAGAGACAGAGAGACAGACAGACTGACAGACAGACAGACAGACAGACACAGGGACAGAGAGAGAGAGAGAGATAGACAGAGAGAGATAAAGGGGGAGAGGAATAAGAAAGAAAAAGAGAGAGAGAGCAAGGAAGAGAGAGAAGGAGGGATGAAGGGGTGAGGGATGAACGAAGGATCAAAGGAACTAAGGAATGAAGGAAAGAAAAAAGAAAAAAGGAAGAAAAAAAGAATTGTGATACAGGGTCATTTTTGGTCTCATGTGCACTTTTTTTATTTTTAGAGGTTTTAAGATTTTGAAGTGTTTTTAAAGGATGTTTCAGAGAGTTTTTTTGTTTTCAGATCTAGTGTATTTTTCATATTTTTTCTGTTTTTTTTTTAATTTTTAGTGATTTGTAATTTTCAGGTTTCTTTTAGACTTCAAGGATTTATTCATTTTAATATTTCATTGTTTTCTTTATGTTCTTTTTTTGTGGTTGTATTCTTGAATATTTATTTAAAAATTGAGGGTTTTTATTTTGGTGGTGCATAATTTTAGAACTGGCAGGCAATGGCTGCCCCTTTCATAAAAATGCTAGGCCTAAGGTGAACTGGTAGGGGATCTTTTATTTGGAGGCTATCCTGGTCTTGAGATTGATCTCCCAGAGAGCCAGGGATAAACAAAGAAACTCAGTTTATAAAAATTAAAAAATATAAAAAATGAAAGGGAGAGAGAGAGAGACAGAGAGAGAGAGACAGACACAGAGAGAGAGACAGACAGAGAGAGAGACAGACAGAGAGAGAGAGACAGAGAAACAAAGAGACAGAGAGACAGAGATAGAGACAGAGAGAAAAGATAAATAGATAGATACATAGAAAGGGAGGGTGAGAAAGAGAGAAGGAAAAGGAAAAAAGAGGGAAGGAAGGAAGGAAGGAAGGAAGGAAGAAAAAGAAAGAAAGAAAGAAAGAAAGAAAGAAAGAAAGAAAGAAAGAAAGATAAAGAAAGGATAGTTCTTTAAGTTCTTTAACTTCATTTGATTTCCCGGATTTTTAGAAGAGTGCTTTTGAGGGTTTTTTGTTTTCAGATGTCCAGTGTATTTTTTTTCTAGTTTTTTAAACAATACTACTGTGTTTTAAGATTTGGGGGTATTATTTTCCCTTCAGCAATTTATTTTTTATTTATTTATTTATTTTATTTTAATTCACATTGGGATTGTGTGTGTGTGTGTTCTTGAATATTTATTTAAAATTTGTGGGATTTAACTTTGGTTTTTCATGGTTTTAACGTTGCCAGGCAAAGAGGGCCATTGCCTATAAAACCTAGCCCTAGAGAATAACAACTAAGGGATTTTTAAGATGGAGGCTAGTTTATTGCATGGAGTGACACCCAGGATGGCCAGAAAAGACAGAGAAAGTCATTCTCCAAAATTCAAAAAGAAAGAAAAAGACAGAGAGAGAGAGAGAGAGAGAGAGAGAGTGAGAGATAGAGAGAGAGAGAGACAGAGAGAGAGGAGGAAGGAAGGAAGGAAGAAGAAGGAAAGAAAGAAGGTAGGAAGAAAGGAAGAAATTAAGAAAGCAAGAAAGCAAGGAAGCAAGGAAGCAAGAAAGCAAGAAAGCAAGAAAGCAAGAAAGGAAGAAAGGAAGAAAAGAAAAAAGAAAGAAAGAGAGAGAGAGAAAAAGAAAGAAAAAACGAATATATAAACAAATATACAAATAAATAACTTTTTGGACATTTTGGTCTAACTGTGTTTTTTTGTTTTTGTTTTTGTTTTGCTTGTTTGTTTGTTAGTTTTTACAATATTATTTTTTCATAATGGTTTTGTAGGATTTGTTGAAGAGGCTTTTAGAGTTTTTGTTTGTTTGTTTGTTTGTTTGTTTTTTGGGTATTTTGTTTTTGTTTTTGTTTTCGAGATTTTAGTGTATTTTTAATTTGTTTGTCTGTTTGTTTATTTATTTATCTATTTATATTATTTATTTAATATTGTAGGGTGTTTTAGTGTTTGGGGGTTTTTAAAGATTTTTTTTTTTACAGTTTTATCTTTCCTTTTTTTTTAGGTTTATTTGTTTGTGTGTGTGTGTGTGTGTATCTGTATGTCTGTGTGTGTGTTTTAGAGTATATATATTTTTTCTTTTTCTTTTCCTTTTTAAATTTTTAGGTTTAGTTTTTGAAGTTGAAGTACTTTAAGAATACAAGGAAGTAGTGGCCCTGCCTTTAATCACACTAAAAGGGAGTCAGAGGTAGTGATTTCTGAGTTCGAGGCTAGCATTTTCGACAGAGTGTGCTCCATGACAGACAGAGAAACTGGAAACCCAATCCCCCAAAACTCAAAAAACCAAAAACAAGCAAACAGACAAACAAACAAACAAAAACAAACAGTTTTTGGGTCAGTTTTGGGACCTTGTATATTTATAAGTTTTTAGAATTATAGTGTTTTTCTTAAGGGTTTTGTAGAGTTTTAAGAAGAGTGTTCTAGAGGATTTTTTGGTTTTCGGTATTGAATGTATTTTTAGTGTTTTTCTGTTTTTTTCATATTTTTTTTTCAATTTTTAGTGTGTTTTGGACTTTTCAGGTTTCATTTAGACTTCAAGGATTTATTTATTTTAATATTTCATTGCTTTCTTTATGTTCTTTTTTTGTGGGTGTATTCTTGAATATTTATTTAAAAATTGAGGTTTTTAATTTTGGTGGTGCATAATTTTAGAGTTGGCAGGAAATGGCTGCCCCTGGTAGGGGATCTTTTAGTTGGAGGCAAGCCTGGTCTTGAGATTGATCTCCCAGAGAGCCAGGAATAAACAGAGAAACCCAGTTTTAAAATTAAAAAGTATAGAAAATGAAAAGGAGAGAGAGAGAGAGAGAGCGAGAGAGCGAGAGAGAGAGAGAGAAAGATAAATAGATAAATACATTGAGAGACTGAGAGAGAGAGAAGGAAAAGGAAAAAAGAGGGAAGGAAGGAAGGAAATAAGGAAGGAAGGAAGGAAGGAAGGAAGGAAGAAAAAGGAAGAAAGGAAGGAAGGAAGGAAGGAAGGAAGGAAGGAAGGAAGAAAAAGAAAGAAAGAAAGAAACAAAGAACGAAAGAAAGAAAGAAAGAAAGAAAGAAAGAAAGAAAGAAAGAAAGAGAGAGAGAGAGAAAGAAAGAAAGAAAGAAAAAAAGAAAGAAAGAAAGAAAGAAAGAAAGAAAGAAAGAAAGAAAGAAAGAAAAAAAGAAAGAAAGAAAGAAAAAGAAAGAAAGAAAGAAAGACATTACTTTATGGACCTTATGGACTAACTGTTTTATTTTTGTTTGTTTGTTTGTTTTGTTTTGTTTTGTTATGTTTTTTTTTTTTTTACAATGTTATTGTTTTTTATAAAGGTTTTGTAGGGTTAGTTGAAGCAGCTTTTAGAGGGTTTTTTTTTTTTTTTTTTTGGTTTTCAATATTTTAGTTATTTTTTTTTTGGAATTTTTTTTTTTAAGATTCTTGGGTGTTTTAATGTTTTGGGGTTTTTTATTTATTTATTTTTTTTAGAGTTTTATATTTCACTTTTTTTAGGTTTATTTGTTTGTGTTTGTGTGTGTGTGTGTGTCGATGTCTGTCTGTGTGTATTTTAGAGGCTTTTTTTTTTTTTAAATTTAAGATTTTATTTTCAAAGTTTCAGTATTTTAGGAATGGCAGGAAGGGTTGGCCCTTGCCTTTAACCTCAGTAATTGTGACTCAGAGGTATTAGGTTTCTGAGTTCCAGGCTAGTATTTTCTATAGATTGGGTTCCAGTACAGAGAGAGAAACACAGAGAAACCCAATCTCCAAAAAGTCAAAAAACCAAAAACCAAGAAAAACCAACTAACCAAACAAACAAACCAAAAAAAAAAAAAATCAATTTTTGAGTCAGTTTTGAGTTCTTGTATATTTTTGAGGTTTTTATAATTTTAGTGTTTTTCTTAAGGGTTTTAAGAAGAGTGTTTTAGAGGTTTCGTTTTCAGTATTTTTGTGTATTGAAGTGTTCTTTTCTGTTTTTCCTTTTTGGGTTTTGTTGTTGCTGTTGTTTTTTTGGTGTTGTTTTTTTTTTTGTTTGTTTGTTTCTTTGTTTATTTTAAGGATACTCGGGTTTTTTTTAAGGTTTTAGATTTCCTTTTTTTTTTCATTGTGTGTTAGGATTTTTTTTTTTTTAGGTTATTTTTTTACGTTTTATGTGTTTGTGTGTGTTTGTGTGTGTGTGTGTGTGTGTGTGTGTGTGTGTGTGTTTGTGTGTGTATTTGTGTGTGTTTCGAGACAGAGTATCCCTATATAAACCTGGCTGTCCTGGAATACACTCTGTAGACCAGGCTGGCCTCGAACTCAGAAACCAGCCTGCCTCTGCCTCCCAAGTGCTGGGATCAAAGGCGTATGCCACCAAACCCTGCATTTATGTGTCTTCATATGTATGTATGTGTGTGTTTGTGCATGATGTGTATTTGATGTTTTTTTTTTAAATAAATATTAAGGTTTTATAATTGGAGTTTATGAGTTTTACTGTTGCCAGGAAGTGGTGGCCCTTGCCTTAAATCTCAGTAATTGTGAGGAGGAGGTAGTCAGTTTTTGAGTTCGAGGCCAGCCTAGTCTACAGAAGGAGATCCAGGACAGACAGGGATACACAGAGAAACCAATCTCCAAAAAATCAAAAAAAAAAAAGAAAGAAAGAAAGAAAGAAAGAAAGAAAGAAAGAAAGAAAGAAAGAAAAGAGAGAGAGAGAGAAAGAGAGAGAGAGAGAGAGAAAGGAAATAAGGAAGGAAGGAGGAAAGAAACTAAGGAAGGAAGAAAGGTAGGAAGAAAGATAGGTAGAAATTAAGAAAGGAAGAATGCAAGAAAGAAAGAAAGGAAGAAAAGAAGAAAGAAAGAAAGAAAGAAAGAAAGAAAGAAAGAAAGAAAGAAAGAAAGAAAGAAAGAAAGGAAAGAAAGAAAGAATGAAAGAAAGAAAAAGAAAGAAAGAAAGGAAGAAAGAAAGAAAGAAAGAAAGAAAGAAAGAAAGAAAGAAAGAAAGAAAGAAAGAAAGAAAGGTATTAGGAACATTTTGCCTTGTGTATTTTTTTTAGTTGACTATAGGTTTTCATAAGGTTTTGTAGAATTTTTTTATAGAGTGTTTTAGAGGTTTTGTTTTGTTTTGTTTTGTTTTGTTTTGTTTTGTTTTGTTTTGGTTTGGTTTGGATTGGTTTGGTTTGGTTTAGTTTGTTTTGGTTTGGTTTGGTTTGGTTTATAGGTTTCCTGTGTATTTTTAGTGTTTTTTTCTTGTTTTTGTTTTTTGTTTGTTTGTCTGTTGTTGTTGTTGTTTTTATAAGGGTCTTAGTGTATTTTATGGTTCAGTGGTTTAATTTAGGCTTTATTTTCCTTTTTAGTTTTTAGTGTATTTCTTAATATTTTTGTTGTTGTTCTTGTTGTTGATCTTGATTTAAAAAAATAGCATTTTATGTTTGAGGTTTAATTGTTTTAGGGTTGCCAGACTGTGGTGGTCCTTGCCTTGAATCCCAGAACTTGGGATGCAGAGGCAGGTAGATTTTTTATTTCAAGGTCAGCCTGGTTTACAGATTGATCTCAACAAAAGCCAGGGATATACTGAGAAATCCATTCCTCAAACCCCCTCCCACAAAACAAAGAAAAAAAAAAGAAGGAAAAGGAAGAAAGAAAGAAAGAAAGAAAGAAAGAAAGAAAGAAAGAAAGGGAGAGAGAGAGAGAGAGAGACACGGATAGACAGACAGACAGACAGACAGACAGACAGACAGACAGACAGACAGAGGAACTGTCTATTGTAGAAGATGATTGGAATGCAAGTGGCCAGTCAGCTGAGCCTTCCTTAGCTAAAATTGCTGGGAGAGGTTTCCTGCTCTTGCTATCCTATAAGGAAGAACTGAGCCCAGTTACTAATCTCACCCAGCCCAAGGGCAGGGCTGCAAAGCATGAATTACATGAATCTCTTGATTCTTAAGCAAACGGATACATCTCGAGGATATCATCCTGAGTGAGGTAACCCAATCACAATAGAAGTCACTTGATATCCACTCACTGATAAATGGATATTAGCCCAGAAACTTAGAATACCCAAGATACAATTTGCAGAAGAATGTTTTTAAGAAGAAAGGATAGTGAATTATCCTCTCAGAGCTTTCTGCTTGAGACAGATCTTGGGGCAAGAACTCTGTCCTTCAGATGATCTTTAGAATCCTCCCCTAGTACTCTCTTCCTACCTTCATCTTTTCTGTATTTTCTCAAAATAAAAGACTGTGGGTATAGAATATTAATTCTAACCTGGAGATTTACCTTTAAATGAAAGCTGGAGTTTATTTTGTTATACAGGAATGAATGGAGCTGTTATTGAACCTGGAGGCCTTTTTATTGTCTGATAGTGAGTGGAAAATCATAAGGCTTGTGCAAGATTTCATCTAAGAGGAGAAAAAGAGCAGACTCCCACAAAATGGGCTTGGCTAGGCCCAGAGAACACAGTTTTCCTAATCCGATCTTGCTCATTGAACATGCGAACTACTTAACTACCTTTCATGTCGCAAATCCTCGTTGGCTCACATATTGTGCAGTTGGTTCTGTTCTTCTTCAATCCAGCATTCTACAGAAATGCTATGCATAATTTTGATCTTGTGGTACAATTGCTTATATTGTCTATTATCGTAATATTTTATATTATGCTCATTATGCCATTTCCAAAGGCTAAACTGATCTTTAAAGACTTATAAACCTCAGTTTGCTATTCTTTTGCTTCGCTTGCTCTGTAGTCTTATTAAACAATTGCTTATTCATATCTGAGGCATTTTTTTCTATAAGGTAGTGATTATGAAAATGTGGTCTTTCTTGCTTTCTTACAACAAAGCATTGCTAGTCTTCTCATTCAAAGCTGCCAGCACAAATCTCTGCCCTTTAGCCAAAGAAAGCTCATGGGCTTTAGACACTTTCTTTTGATATGTTTTTTTTTTGTTGTTGTTGTTGTTGTTGTTCCATTTCTGTCATTGTTCACAGAGTCATCTCAAGGATTTAGGATATTTTAGGATCCCTAAAATAATGCTTGTATGCACTGGGTCGTCTTTGGTATTAATATTCTCAGTTCTAATTTATTCTGGTTCTTGGTAATTAAGAAATGTGAGTTTAAAACTGAGCCACCGGGATGTTGCAGAAGGAACTCCTCAAGGGTGGCCTTACCTCCACCCTTAATCTTTAGGATCCTCATTTCCAGTTGCTTTCAGTAAAGAACCTGATGAGCACAGGTCTCTCGGCAGCTGTCCCAGTGTAGGATGACCTGTCAGTTGCCACACCACATTCACTGACATTAAATATATTATTCCTAAAGAACTTTTAGCATCATTCAACATCATCCTTTATATCAAAAGCTTTAGTAGTCTGTGACGTTTTGTAACACCTTTTTGTCACTTGTTTTGCTATACATTAGTAAGTGACAACACAGGTTTATTTTTGAAATTTGTACACACACATTTATTGTACTAAGGCTGTATACATCAGCCCTAACATTGCTTATTTAATAAAATACTTTAAATCATTTTAATATAATATGAATGTGTTAATATTAATATGCCATGTATTCTTTAATGTCATTTTTAGAAATAGTTATTTTATTTTAATATAAAATAAAAAATCTTATTTAAAAAATAAAAATTGTTTTAATTATGTTCTCATGAATACATTCTATTTGCACATTCTTTGAACACTTTTATTAAAGATTAATATATTTACCAAGAAAGCATGAAAAATATGTGAAAATAGAAAATCACTATTACTGTTTATAATTTTTTATTTTGAGTATTATTTAGAGAAAAATTATACATTCTTTACTAGATTGAATCCTAATTTTAAAGCATTAGCATTTAAAAAATTTACTAAAGTTTTGGTTGTTCTTATTTTTATTACTTTATTTTCTGTGTATTGACCTAGTAGCAAATATATTATATTAAAACTGTAAGCAATATTTTTTAAAATTCAAATAATTTCAGTATAATTGAACAATAATATATTCTCGTGATATATATTTTTTGTGATCCAGAATTAATAAGGATAGCAATATTTTATGGCTATTTACTACCTTAAAATCTGTTCTATACACTTCTATAAAATATGTGTACTCTATTGCAATAATCCCAATATGCATTAAAATACAATAACAATTAATAATAAATAAAAAATAAATTGCTGAAGGGAAAATAATTCCCCCCAAATCCTAAAACACAGTAAACTTGTTTAAAAAACTAGAAAAAAAAAACAAAAATACACTAGATGTCTGAAAACAAAAAACCCTCGAAAGCACTCTTCTAAAAATCCAGGAAATCAAATGAAGTTAAAGAACTTAGAAGTATCCTTTCTTTATCTTTCTTTCTTTCTTTCTTTCTTTCTTTCTTTCTTTCTTTCTTTCTTTCTTTCTTTCTTTCTTTTTCTTCCTTCCTTCCTTCCTTCCCTCTTTTTTTCCTTTTCCTTCTCTCTCTTTCTCACTCTCTCTCTCTCTCTCTCTCTCTCTCTCTCTCTCTCTCTCTCTCTCTCTTTCTCTCTCCCTCCCTTTCATTTTCTATATTTTTTAATTTTTAGAAACTGGGTTTCTTTGTTTAACCCTGGCTCTCTGGGAGATCATTCTCAAGACCAAGCTAACCTCCAACTAAAAAATCCCCTACCAGTTCACCTTAGGGCTAGCATTTATATGAAAGGGGCAGCCATTGCCTGCCAACTCTAAAATTATGCACCACCAAAACAAAAAAAACCTCAATTTTTAAATAAATATTCAAGAATAAACCCACAAAAAAAGAACACAAAGAAAGCAATGAAATATTAAAATAAATAAATCCTTGAAGTCTAAATGAAACCTGAAAAGTCCAAAACACACTAAAAATTAAAAAAAAAGAAAAAATATGAAAAATACACTAGAATTCTGAAAACAAAAATTGCTCTGAAACATTCTTTAAAAACACTTCAAAATCTTAAATAAAACCCCTAAAAATAAAAAAGTACACAAGAGACTAAAAATGACCCAATAACACAATTATTTTTTTCTTCTTTTATTCTTTTTTCTTTCCTTCATTCCTTAGTTCCTTTGTTCCTTCCTTCATCCCTCACCCCTTCCTCTCTCCTTCTCTCTCTTCCTCTCTCTCTCTCTCTTTTTCTTTCTTCCTTCCTTTCCCCTTTTATCTCTGTCTCTCTGTCTCTCTCTCTCTCTCCGAGTGACTTTGTGTCTGTGTGTCTGTGTGTCTTTCTTTCTCTCTGTCTGTCTGTCTG
>NW_028227307.1:732614-737614 GCF_978045245.1 Mus caroli | reverse complement strand
GGATGTCCTGGAGCTCCCTCTTTGAACCAGGCTGCCATGCACTAAGAATTCCACTACTTATGCCTCCCAGTTGATGAGAATCTAGGCAAGGGCCACCACTTTGAGCCAAAACATAAGTCTTAAAATCCAAAAATAAAACCTTATATTAAAAAAATAATAATACTCAAAAACATTAAAAATAAAAAAATACAAAAATCAAAACAAAACTAACAAAAAAAGGCAAAAAAAAACCCTAAAAGAAAAAAACCTGTAGAGCCTTAAAAACAAAAAACAAAAAACAAAAAAAAAAAAAAACTAAAACACTCTAAATATTTAAAAAAAAGAAAAACAAACAAAAAAATACACTAGAATACTGAAAGACATGAAACAAAACAAAAACAAAAACAAAAAACATCAAAACTCTAAAACAATCTTCCAAATAACCTTAAGAAAAACACTAACATTCTAAAAAAGAAAAAAAGAATAAAAAATACACAAGAACCTTAAAAAGAGTCTAAAAAAATTTTTTTTTTGAGCTTTCTGTTTTTGAGTTTTGGGAGACTGTGTTTAGCTATGTACCTCTGGCTGTCCGGGAGCTCCCTTTGTATACTATGCTGGCCTCGAACTCAAAAGTCCACCTACATCTGCCTCCTAATTGGTGGGATTTAAAGCATGTGCCACCTCTGTCTGGCAACCGTAAAACAATCCGCAAATATAAAACCCTAAATTAAAAAAAAAAAAAAAATCGAGGACAACAACAATGACAACAAAATACCCCTAAGAAATAGAGTAAAATGCTAAACAATAAATAAGTTAAATAAAGCCTAAATTAAACCAACAATCCCTAAAATACATTAAAATCCTTTAAAAACAAGGAAAATCACTAAAAATATTCTAAAAGCCTGACAACCAAAAAAACTCTAAAACACTCTTCTAAAAATCCTTCAAACCCTAAATAAAACCCCTAAATTTTAAAAATTCTAAATAAAAGGCCTGGCAACACTAAAACTCTTAAACTTACAATATACAACCCTCAAATTAAAAAGAAAAACTCAAGAACACACACACAAAAACTAAATAAAACAGTAATGTGCTAAAAAATAAGTCCCTTAAACCTTGTAAGAACCAGATATCACTAAAACACCCTAAAGTCCTTTAAAAATTATAGAAAAACCTCTAAACATACACTATAACTCTTAAAACCAAACAATATTCTAAAATACTCTTCTAAAACCCTATAATCACCTTAAAAAACTTTAATATTAAAAAAAAAAAGAACCACACAATAAGCCAAAAATATTCATAAAGTACTTTTCTTTCTGTCTTTCCTTTCTTTGTTTGTTCTTTCTTTCTTTCTTTCTTTCTTTCTTTCTTTCTTTCTTTCTTTCTTTCTTTCTTTCTTTCTTCTTTCTTTCTTTCTTCCTTTCTTTCTTATTTATTTCTTTCTTTTTTCTTTCTTTCTTTCTTTCTTTATTTCTTTATTTATTACGTTTTTTTTTTTTTTTTTTTTCGTGACTGGGTTTCTCTTTGTATCCTTACCTGTCCTGGAGCTGCCTCTGTAGACGAGGGTGGCCTCAAACTTGGAAATCCACCTGCCTCTGCCTCCCAAGTATTGGGATTTAAGGCATGGGCCACCACTGACTGGCAAATCTAAAACATTTAAACTCCAAATTTAAAACCCTAAAATTAAAAATAGAAGAAGAAGAACAAGCACCAACACCACCACCACCACAACAACAAAAAACTCCTAAGAAGAACAGTAAAATGCAAAAATAATAAAAAGATAAGTAAATAAGTAAGTAAATAAATAAATAAAGCCTAAATAAAACCCCAAAACACTAAAACAAAAAACAAAAAAAAACAAAAAACAAACAAACAAACAAAAAAACTGGCTGGCAACACTAAAGCTCTTAAACTCAAAAGATACAAATCTAAAATTAAAAAAATAAAAAAAAACTCAAGAACACACACATAAACCCTAAATAAAACAGTAAAATGCTAAAAAAAAAAAAATCACTTAAACCTATTAAGAACCAAAAATCACTAAAAGAAAGACCCTAACATCCTTTTAAAAATATAGAATAAACTCTAAAAATGTACTAAAACCCTGAATACCAAAGTACCTCAAAAACATTCTTCTAAAAACCCTACAAAACCTTTTAAAAAACCCTGAAATTCTAAAAAAACATGAACCCAAAAATAATCATACAACTTTTTTTTTCTTTTTTCTTTTTTCTTTTTTGGTTTTGAGACAGCGTTTCATTGTGGCTGTCCTGGAACTCACTTTGTATACCATGCTGACCTCAAATTCAAAAATCCACTACCTCTGCCTCTCAAGTGTGGGATTAAAGGCATTTGCCACCACTGTCTGGCAAGAGTAAAACTCATAAACTGCAAAATAAAACTCTAAAATATTCAAATAATCTTATCAAAGACAAAAACAAAAAAAACAAAAACAAAATCAAAAACAAGACAAAAAAAAAAAACCTAAAAAATTTTTGTAAAACCATAAAAAGGAACCCCTAAAGCCTAAAAAAAAAAAAATCCCTAACCCCAAACACCTTAAAATCCATTAAAAGAAAAAAAAAAAAAAAGAAACAGAAAAAACAATAAATATACATGAAAACTGTGAAAACAAAACAAAAACAAAAAACAAAAAACAAAAAATTAAACAAACTCTAAAACACTCATTTTTAAAAAAGTACTCTAAAACTCTTTTCTTTCTTTCTTTCTTTCTTCTTCTTCTTTTTTTTTTTTTTTTTTTTTTTCATTTATGAGACTGGGTTTCTCTGTTTATCCCTGGCTGCCCTGGAAGTCACTCTGCCACCATTCCCTGGAAACCATAAAACAATGAAACACCAATATTAAAACCCTAAAATTTAAAAATATATATATATTCAAGCAAAACAACAAAAACTCTTCTAAAAACCCTACAATTCCTTAAAAAACCAAACCAAAACAAAACAGAAAACCTAAAATTCTAAAGAAAATACACCAAAAGCCAAAAAATGTCCCTAAAATTCTTTTCATTCTTTCTTCCTTACTTTATATATACATATACATGTATATATATATATATATATATAGTTATAGTTATAGATTTTTCTTAAGGGTTTTGTAGGGTTTTTAGAAGAAGTTTTAGATTTATTTGGTTTTCAGACTTCTAGTGTAGGTTAAGTGTTTTGTTGTTGTTGTTGTTGTTTTTTGTTTTTTAAGGATTATAGTGAGTTTTAGGGTTTTGGTGTTTTATTTAGGCTTAATTTTATTTTATTTTTTTAACATTTTGCTTTATTTCTCAGGTTTTTGTTTTTTTGTTTTTTGTTTGTTTGTTTGTTTGTTTTTAATTTTGAGGTTTTATATTTGGTATTTAATTGTTTTACATTTGCTAGGAAATTGTGGACCATGCCTTAGGGTCGCCAGGCAGTGATGGCCCTTGCATTTAATCCCAGCACATGGGAGGCAGAAGCAGGCAGATTTCTGAGTTTGAGGCCAGCCTGATATAAAGAGGGAGCTCCAGGAAAGGTAGGGATACAGAGAGAAACCCATTCTAGAAAAACTCAAAAAACAAATGAAATAAATTAAAATGAAATAAAATGAGAAAAGAAAGAAAGAAAAAAAGAAAGAAAGAACAAAAGAAAGAAAGAAAGAAAGATAGAAAGAAAGAAAGAAAGAAAGGAAGGAAGGAAGGAAGGAAGGAAGGAAGGAAGAAAGAAAGAAAGAAAGAAAGAAAGAAAGAAAGAAAGAAAGAAAGAAAGAAAAAAATTACTTAAAGGATATTTTGTCCTTTCTGGTTTTTTTTTCTTTTTTTTTCATATTTTTTAGAATTTCAGTTTTGTTTCTTTTTTTTTTTTTTTTTTTTTGTAAAGTGTTTTGTAGGGTATTTTATAACAGTATCTTATAGGGTTTTTTTTTGAGTATTTTAGTATATTATTAGTGTTTTTTCTGATTTTTTAAAAAATTTTTTAGGGTGTTTCAGTGTTTTGGGTTTTTTCTTTTTTTTTAGGGTTCTATCGTTTATTTTTAGGGGTCTTTGTTTTGTTTTTATAGAGTTTTAAGATGTTATTATTTTTTTTACTTTTAAGATTTTATTGATGGAATTAATAGTTTAAGGCTAGGCAGGAAGTGGTGGCCCATGCCTTAAATCCCAGCACTTTGAGAGGAAGAAGTATTGGCTTTCTTAGTTCAAGGCCAGCCTGGTTTACAGAGGCATTTCCAATATAGGTAGGGATACACATAGAAACCCAGTTTCCAAAATCTGAAAAAAAATAAGAAAAAAAGAAAAAAAGAAGGAAAGAAAGAAAGAAAGAAAGAAAGAAAGAAAGAAAGAAAGAAAGAAAGAAAGAAAGAAAGAAAGAAAGAAAAGAGAAAAATAATTAATGGACATTTTTGCCTTTTTGTTTTTTTTTTTTTGTTGTTTGGTTTTTTTTTTTTTTAGAATTTTAGTGGTTTTTGTAAAGGGTTTTGTAGGTTTTTTTAATGAGTATCTTAGAGGTTTTTTTTGTTTGTTTTTTTGAATTTTAGTGTATTTTTAATGTTTTTTATGATTTATTTGTTAGTTTTTTAGGATGTTTTAGGGTTTGGGGTTTTTTTTTTTTCAATATTTGTTAGTGTTCTATCTTTTATTTTTAGAGATTTTTGTTTTGTTTTTATAGTTTTTGATTATTATTATTATTTTTTTTAATTTTAAGCTTTTATTGTTGGATTTAAGTGTTTTAGGTTTGCCAGGCAGTGGTGGCCCATGCCTTAAATCACAGAACTTGAGAGGAAGAAGTACTGGATTTCTTAGGTCAAGGCCAGCATGGTTTACAGTGGCAGTTCCAGTAGAGCTAGGGATCCACAGAGAAACCTAGTCTCCAAAATTTCAAAAAAAAAAAATAAGTAAATAAAATAAAAACAAAGTAGGAAAGAAACAAAGGAAGGAAGGAAGGAAGGAAGGAAGGAAGGAAGGAAGGAAGGAAGGAAGGAAGGAAGGAAGGAAGGAAGGAAGGAAGGAACCAAATTTCTTTATGCATATTTTGGGC